>NC_081339.1:1448105-1489916 GCF_022539665.2 Daphnia carinata
AAAGGTAAAAACATTCCCCCTCGTTTAGAGTTCGAAAATTGGCATAATCTTCTGTGTCATAAATTATTTTCCAGGACATTATGTTACCTTCCTGCAGACGAATGGATCTGATTAGCAAAATGGGTATGTTCTAATTGAATCGCACAACAAATCTAACGAATTTCATCTGCAATATTTTCTTCCGTGCAGGTAGGGAATTAATCCATCGTGAGTTAAGCGTACCCATAACGTGCAAAGTGCGTGTTTTGAGGACATTGATAAATCAATCGCTTACGCCAAAATGCTGGAAAATTCGGGTTGTTACGCGTTGACTGTTCATGGCCGAACACGAGAGAAAGGTCCACTCACTGACAGCCCGGCTGGAAACCTGTTTCAGCGTCAAGTAAGTTAATTCAATATCTCTAGAATTGAAGTGGCTCACCTAAATGTTCTGTCTTTGTCATTACCAGAGCTGCCGTTAATATACCCGTAATAGCTAATGGAAATATTCAATACTGGTCGGATGTAGAAAGATGTTTACGAAAGCACCGGTGCTGACGCCGTCATGATAACCGAAGAGAAACCTGACCAACCCCGCCCTTTTTGCCAATCTTCAACCACTAGTCTGGGATATGGGTAAAAAGTACCTCGATCTCGTTGAACGTTATCCGTGCCCCATGTCCTACGCCCGTGGGCACATCTCTTCAAAATTTTCAATCACTGGTATATATTTTGAAATCCAAATTCCTAATTAAGTTGCCTGTATTTCATTCGTTCCATACTTCCACAGTTTGACGCTGGAAGAGTGCTTCCACCTTCGCCAAGCCTTAGTAGATGGAACGAATCTTGAGGATTTTAAAGCAGTAGTAGTTGAACTGGAAAAACATTTTACACCATATCAGCAAGGACTAAAGCCATGGACACCTCCGGCCGATCATCCGTCTTCCGTTTTACCTTTCCCGCCCTGGCATTGTCAAGTGAGTCATTCGCATGCGCAGCTGTTATTAACAAGAATTATTGTTATTCTAAATTTTAGCCCTACGTTAGGCCATCGCCAGAGAGAACATAAAAAGAAAAATTCCAGCTAATTATGGCAGAGGAGGCTAAACGGAAACGCGAGGAAGAAGATAACGGCCAGGAGAAACCTGAAGGTGTTCTTTCAAAAAACAAGATGAAGAAGCTTGCGAGACTAGCGAGAAATCCTAAGAAACAGGCACGCCTCGCAAGACAGGATCTTGTTATGTGCAATCAGTGCTCGAATCTTCCTGTAATCATTAAAGCTTACAGCTACGTAGAAGACATCCTTTCTAAACCTTTTTTTTTTTTAATTTTTCTGTTTTACAGGGATAAAGTGCGAACATAAAACTATGCAGAACTTGTTGCAGAAAGAAGTGCGAAACTGAAACACTGACTTGTGAGGGTCATGCAGGGATGACTGCCAGGCGGAAGGAAATTCGAAATGGTGAACGGAGTGACCTGACGGAAGTGACGAACAGTTCAAATGACGTCAGCAGTGATTCAGTTCCGGTTTGACACACAGCAGAGCAAAATTTCTTGGAGATAATCGACAGTCAAACAGTGGCAGGAGACAGCCGCACCAACCTTGGTTGATAATAAATAATTGTGTTAATACATCTGCTCTGATAATATACAGCCTGTTATACTTATTTACCCTGTTCAGCGAGATATAGGAGTCGATCTAATTGAACAATTGTTTCAATAACAGGGGCCACCATAAGCCTTAACGAGTAAAAGATGACGACACGCTGCCATTGTTCCAAACATGACTGGATGTATTGTGACGAAAGATCGCCTTCGTCTAGGACAACCGTCCATTTTGTCAACAGCTATGGCAAGCAAAATGATTACATAAAGAAGTTAAATTAAAAAATTTCGAGCTTTTATGTGTTGTAGTACCTTTGAGAGCATATTCCTCGAATGGCATGAGATGAGCGTTCTTAACGCCCCGTAATCCTGCCCTTTTAAGGGGAGGCTCTAACTTGAGCAACAACGTCTCCAAAGTAGCTCGGTAGCAATGAACCTATTCAAAATTTAAAGCATTGGAGTAAGTGGCACATATGATTTGATCTAGAAATACAGAAAAGATAAACGAACTTTTAGTTTGTTTGATTCCAAATCGCTTAAACGATCAGAATATGATTCTAGCGCATGACACGCGACTTCCAGAGCTTCGTAACTAACAAACGATGGCTTTAGCTGATTTAGAACAAAGTTACTCATCGGATACCCTCTAACGAGATTTTCTAGTTGTTTTTTTTCGTGTGCTTTAAACAGTGTGTCGTATAAATTTAACAAATATGAATTGTGCAAATACCGGTCAGAGACATTTTCATGTAGCAGCAACCGATGGCAAGGATGAATTTTATTCCAGGATCAATGGCAAAATTTCGAATGAGTGTGGGTCCTAAATCGCCACACGTGTGCAGGCCAACCAATCCGCAGGCACTGATTTGGGTGAGTCCATGAGAATTGAGTAATTCCACCAAATTGCTTGTGTTGGGATTCAACGTCAAAGTGATGTGTTTTGGAGTTGTGATATTTGTAATCCCCAGTTTCACACAAGCTTCTTCTAATTTACCATCTAGCTTGATTGCAGCTGAACCAAATGTCTCTATACACTCCAAACATATTAGGTCAAGCCCATATCCATAACTCAAAAACCTGGATAAATGTCCACACCAGCTCCAACATCTACAACAGTTTTGCAGTTGGTGACTTGGGGAAATCGTTGCACAACACTGACCCATCCTATATAATTCATGTTGCTTTTCGGCTTTACTTGCCTATGGAAAACCTGGGATTAAACTTCAAGTGCTCCTGTTGGCTTGTATCTTCACTGCTAGGGTTGACCCAAACACCACTCTGCTGAGTAGCGTTCTTGAATCCCAGCTCCCTTAAATAACTGATAACTTGTTCTAAACTGGTAATTGCTGTCCTCTCCAATGCCAAGCTTTTTGCAGTAGCTTTGAAGGCTAACAAAGATAGTGGAAGAACTAGTGGCTTGTACTAGGGAATCCATCTGGGCATAGAATAGATTTGCCCATTTCTTGAGAGAAAGTAAATCTAGAGTGTGAGCCCATGAGGAAGGTAGTTTAGCCCAATGGTTTTCAGAAAGAAATCCTATAAAAATGAAAACAGATTAACAGACAACACAATAATGGAGTGCACATAAATAATTAAATTCTACTGCTTACAAGTACAAATGAATCTGTCAGCCATTTGTAGCTGTTCAGAAAAATATGGCAATTTTTTATTTGTTGCTGCAAAGCACGATAGTCCACGTCCTAATGTTAAAAGCATTATAAAATTCTATTTTGGAATCGTTACCAACATCAACAAAAAAACTTCGCACAAGACAGCTTAGCGGCTTGAGCATGTCATGTACTGGGAAATACTGAGAACAGCATTTGTAGTCTGCTGCGCGGAACTCTGCTTTAATAAAACTAAATTTTGCAAAATATCAGATTTTGTGTTCAACTCATTTCTTGTGCATAACAGAAAATGCAAAATATACCTTTCGTATACTTAGTCTTCGCAAGCGGTATTTCAACGACGGGATACAAGTAAATTTATCCCATTCATGGATTTCAGAGTTAGCTGATTTGAAAGAATAGGTGGTTTGGCGCTAGGTGCAATTTCAAATTTGAAACGTCTTAGAAGTGTGGACAGAACTGTCTTGCTCTCAAGCAACGCAAATCTTTGCCCTAGATATGAAAATGTATATGCAATCTTATGATGCTCGGGTAAAACGATAGGAGAAACAATACCGATGCAATTACGAGGTCCAGCACTGAATGGCACGTAAGCGTATGGATGGCGTCCGATTGTCTCATCCGGAAAAAATCGTTCTGGATTGAAAACCAAAGGATCAGGAAAATACTTCGGATTTCGATGAGCTGCAAAAACTAAGAATCCCAGAGTACACCCAGCTGGTACCAAATATTCGCCTACAAATGAGTATAATATTATAGTTATGGAAGCACTGAACAATTACCAAATTTACCAAGCTGAATGTCTTCTACAACTGTTCTTTCAAACCCTGGAACACTAGGATATATTCGCAATGTTTCCTTAATGCAGCATTCAAAATATTTCAAATTAGAAATATCTTCTTGTTTGAAATATCTTTCCGAATCTCCGAATGTGCTTTGAAGTTCATTCCACACCTTCTCCTATAAGCAGAACTTTACAATAACAACTTACATGCATACAAACAAAAATTGGCACTTGGCAATCCGGATTAGCTGCCATGGAGTACAAAAACCATCCGAGCAGGGATGATGTTGTGTCGTGCCCCTACGATCGACAAACATGTAACAAATAACCAAAGCATTACGCGACGATTGGAATACCTCAAACATAAAGGTATCAATTTCATTCCGAATATCTTGCGAAGAAAGGACCTTGCCATCATTTGAAGCCCTTAGTAACAAATCCAGAAGCGGCAACCGATTTTCTATTTGTTTCCGACGTTAATGTTAAATGGAATTAAGTTAGTAAATAATTTTGTTTTGCCTACTGATTCAGTTTCCACTTGGTCGCTTTCGTTATTGATTTTCTGGTTTAAGATTTCTCGCCTGTTGTGGATCACCTGGCAAAAGTAAAAAGAAAAATTGATACACGAAACATTCCGTAATGCCTTCAACCTACGTTCTCAGTGAATCCGTGAAGAGTTTTCAGCAGTTGATCGTGTTCCTTGCCTAAAGCCGTAAATGAGAAAATGGTCGGATTCCTCATGAAGGGATTTTGGAATTGTTCTACCAATAAATGCCCAATTCTAGAAAACGCAGGAAAATAATTAAATTAAAACATACAATCATGTGCTTGACTTGTGATCTACTTTTACCTATAAATTGCATTGACGTAATCAGAATCTTCCGTCTGCGCATTTATTTTTGTCTCCATTGCAGCTTCTAATAAGTGAACTCTTATTAATCAATGGGATCTAACACTAATGTCAAATACAGCCGCCTACCACAAATAATATCCAGAGAACATTTAGTGAGATACGGGTAGACGTCTATTTCCGCTTTTCTTTCCGCAAAAGACGCGCACACATCATCTAGAATTCCGCAGAGAATGCGGCTCTGTTCATTAAAAACTTCGATGAAGCTATTCAAAATAGAAAAATGAAATGCTGGCGTCAACATTTTACGTCGTGATCTCCACAAATCCCCTTTAAAAAATTCAATCACAATTAATAATCCGTAATTTTCGGAGGAAGCAACAACTTTTGATTTACCGGAACTAATGAGAAGTCCTTGTCCTAGCCATGGTACTAGTTGGTCGTACGACAAACCTTTGTCGATCGTCTTTTGACTACTTAAAATAATCTACAAGAAAACATGATAACATTAATAATGGCTTCTACAGATGCTGATAACGCGAACAATCAAGCTCGGCAGAATACAAACGAAATAAGAGCTACGGGTGTGATTGCACAAAACAAATACTGAAGGAAGTAATAACACCACGGGATTTTTGCCATGCGTGCGTAGTTAGTTATTATCTATCGAAACATTGTAATAAATAAAAACACTTACTTCCATAATTTCTGGCGATGAAACAGGGACGTAGCAGTGTGTACCAATAAAAAATCGATATATTCCTCCGAACTTTTGTGGCCATTTCTCTTGCAAGATGCACAATAAATCTACGTGCAGAAATGTCAATAGTTCCTTGATATTCATCTACTTTTTCTTTAATTACCGATGTTGTGTACACGTAACATCGCACCATTTTATGACGTTCAATTACATACCTTCGAGTCCTCCAGCTATTTCGAAAGCATTTCCAATAAATGGAAAGTTTTTGGGTCCCGGAATGCGATTGACAGCTATGTGAAAAGGTGAAATACGAACATATACCCACCACCCAATACAGGTTAGAAGCAGGAGCAACCCTATAAAAGAAAAGACGACAGCTAAGTTGAACAAGAACATTGCACACCGAAGGTTGGCTACGTACTAACCTGCTGCTGAGTTATCTTGCCATTGACACTACCGCTCGAGGCGTTCACGGCCGAATGCAGCACTGAGCCAAGGGTATAACGAAATTATATGCGATGGATTTATGCTTCTTGCAAAACTAACATAATGGCCCACGCCAACTCGAACTCCCTTTGGCTGCACTTTGAACAATGATAAAAAAACACAGGCAAAATCCGAAATTGTGAAGAAACTGCTCGCACTAACCTGAAGCAAGGTAACTACTGAATTATAAATTGTAAAACATACAAGCCCAGTTCCTACATTTGTAACATTTTTACACTTGGTGACTTGTGAAATTGTTGCATAACACTGACCCATCCTATGTAATTCATGTTACTTTTTCGGCTGTACTTGCCTATGGAAAACCTGAGTTTAACTTCCAAATGCTCCTGTTGGCTTGCACTCACTGCTATGGTTGACCCAAACATTGCTCTGATGGGTAGCATTGTTGAATTCCAGCTCACTCAAATAAATGGTAATTCGTTCTAAACTGGTAATGGTTGTCCTCCCCAACACCAGCAGCTTTGGAGACTAACAAAGATAGTGGGAGAAGAACTAATTGGCTCATGGTAGAAGGTCCATTTGGACATAGCAGATTTGCCATTTTTTTGAGGGACAGTAAATCTAGAGTGTGGGCCCACATGGTAGGTAGTTTAGCTCAATGGTTTTCAGGAAAAAAAATCCTATGAAAGTGAAAAACATGTAAATAGACAATGACACAATAAAGGGGTGCACATTAATAATTAAATTCAACTGCTTACAAGAATGAACGAATATGCCAGCCATTTGTAGCTGTTAAAAAAATATATAGCAATTTTTTATTTGTTGCTGCAAAGCATGAAAGATCCTAATTTTAAAAGCATTACAAAATTCTAGTTTGAATTCGTTACCAAATCAACAGAAAAACGTCGCACAAGCTTACGGCTTGAGTACATGTCCTGTTCTGGGTAATTGCCAATAATTGTAGTCTGCTGTGCGGAGCCCTCTCTTAATAAAACTAAATTACGCAAAATATCAGATTTCGTGTGTGCATAACAGAACAATGCAAAACATACCTTTGGTATACTTAGTCTTCGCAAGCGGTATTTCAACGACGGGATACAAGTAAATTTATCCCATTCATGGATTTCAGAATTAGATTATCTGAAAGAATAGGTTGCTTGGCGTTAGGTGCAATTTCAAATTTGAAACGTCTTAGAAGTGTGGACAGAACCGTCTTGCTCTCTAGCAACGCAAATCTTTGCCCTAGATATGAAAATGTATATTAAATTTCATTACGCTCAGGTAAATAATCAAATGGAAGAACAATACCGATGCAATTACGAGGTCCAGCACTGAATGGCACGTAGGCGTATGGATGTCGTCCGATTGCCTCATCCGGAAAAAAACGTTCTGGGTTGAAAACCAAAGGATCGGGAAAGAATTTCGGATTTCGATGAGCTGCGTAAACTAACAATCCCAGAGTGCATCCCGCCGGTACCAAATATTCGCCTATAAATAAACATAATACCATAGTTACGGAAGTGCTGAACATTTACCAAATTTACCAAGCTGAATGTCTTCTACAACTGTTCTTTCAACCCCTGGAACACTAGGATATATTCGCAATGTTTCCTTGATGCAACATTCTAAGTATTTCAGGTTAGAAATATCTTCTTGTTTGAAATATCTTTCCGAATCTCCGAATGTGCTTTGAAGTTCATTCCAAACCTTCTTCTATAAGTAGAATTTTACAGTAACAATTTACATGCAATAAAACAAAAATTGGTACTTGACAATCCGGGTTGGCTGCCATGGAATACAAAAACCATCCTAACAGGGAAGCACTGGTGTCATGCCCCTATGATTTCGGCAAACATGTTACAGATAACCTATTCGTCACATTCCATTAGGATTGGAATACCTCAACCATAAAGGTATCAATTTCATTTCGAATATCCTGCGAAGAAAGGACCTCCCCATTATTCGAAGCCTTCAGTAACAAATCGAGAAGCGGCAATCGATTTTCTATATGTTTCGGACGTATGAATGTCAAATGGGGTTTAATTATTTAATTATTTTGTTTTGCATACTAATTCCTGTTTCCGTATGGTCGATTTCGTCATTGATTTTCTGGCTTAAGACTTCTCGCCTGTTGTGGATCACCTGGCAGAAGTAAAAAAAAAAATGGTAGGCTACAAGAAACATTACGTAATGCCTCTAACGTACGCTCTCCGTGAATCCGTGAAGAGTTTTCAGCAGTCGCTCATGTTCTTTTCCTAAAGCCGTAAATGAGAAAATGGTCGGATTCCTCATGAAGGGATTTTGAAATCGTTCTACCAATAAACGCCCAATCCTAGAATACGTAGGAAAATAATTAATGGAAACATAAAATCACTTGCTTGATTTGTGGTCAGTTACCTATAAACTGCATTGACATAATCAGAATCTTCTGTCTGTGCATTGATTCTTGTCCCCATTGTAGTTTCTAATAAATTAACTCTTATTTACCAAAAGTTAGATGAATGCCAAATACAGCCGCCTACCACAAATAATATCCAGAGAACATTTAGTGAGATACGGGTAGACGTCTATTTCCGCTTTTCCTTCCGCAAAAGACGCGCACACATCATCTAGAATTCCGCAGAGAATGCGGCTCTGTTCATTAAAAACTTCGATGAAGCTATTCAAAATAGAAAAATGAAATGCTGGTGTCAACATCTTTCGTCGCGATCTCCACGAATCCCCTTTCAAAAACACAGTGACAATTAATAACCTGCAAATTTTGGGAAAACAACTGCATATTGATTTACCGGAATTAATGAGAAGTCCTTGTCCTAGCCATGGTACTAGTTGGTCATACGACGAACCTTTGTCGATCGTCTTTTGACTACTTAAAATAATCTAGAAGACAACATGATGACATTAGGTTATGGCTTCAACAGAGGCTGGTAACGCGAGTAATCGAGCTCGGCAGGATACAAACGGAATAAGAGCTTAGGGTATGATTGTACAAAACAAATATTGATGAAAGCAATAACATCGGGGGTTAATGCCGTGCGTGCGTAGTTAGTTATTATCTATCGAAACATTGTAATAATCAAAAACACTTACTTCCATCATTTCTGGCGATGAAACAGTGACGTAGCAGTGTGTACCAACAAAAAATCGATATATTCCTCCGAACTGTTGTGGCCATTTCTCTTGCAAGATGTACAAAATATCTACGTGCAGAAATGTCACTAGTTATCTAGATATTCATCTACTTTTTCTTTAATTGCTGATGTCATGTAACTGAACATTTAACATTACACCCAATATCGAAGCACTTTATGACGTTAAATTACATACCTTGGAGCCCGCCAGCTATATCTAAAGTATTTCCAATGAATGGTAAGCTTTTAGGTCCTGGTATCCGATTGACAGCTATGTGAAAAGGTGAAATACGAACGTACACCCACCACCCAATACAGGTTAGAAGCAGGAGCAACCCTATAAAAGAAAAGACGAGAAGTAAGTTGAACAAGAACATTCTTTCCCGACAGTTTGTTAGGCACTAACCTGTTGCTAAGTTATCTTGCCATTGACACTACCGCTTGAGGCGTTGACGGCAGACTGCAACACTAATCCGGGAAGTATAACGAAACTATTTGCGATGGACTTATGTTTCTTGCGAAACTAACAATAATGATCCACGTCAACTCAAATTTCATCAAGCTGCGCTTTGAACCACGGCCAAAACACGGCCAAAATTATAAGTTGTGAAGAAACTACTCCCTAAAGCAAAGTAACTACTTTATTATAAAACTGCAAAACATAAACTTACCGAGGACGAATTGTAAAATAGGCGGTGATACATTATAACCTTAGGAATATGCTGTTTTGTATAGAACTAGACTCGGAAATCTTTATTCCCAAGTAAAAAAACTTTTCGGCAATTGCCATACCTTTATTCTACTTTTAAGCTTTACTTTGGAAGCTAATTTCTTCAGTAGATCCCTTCAACGACGAGATACAATTAAATTCATTCCAGTTAAAGATTTCAAAATAAGCTGATTTGAAGGATCTGGTGGCTTTGCACTACACATTTCAAATTTGAAGCGTCGAAGAAGAGTTGACAGGACAACTTTCCCTTCCAGCATTGCGAACCGTTGTCCTTGGTAAGTATATAATAGTAGACACTATGCCAATTGAAAATCAATTTAAAAACACTAAAATTACCAATGCAATTGCGTGGTCCAGCACTGAACGGAACATATGCGTAAGGATGTCGACCAATTGCCTCATCCGGAAAAATCTTTCAGGCTTGAAAACCAAAGGATCTGGAAACACTTTTGGATTACGATGTGTGGCAAACGCAAAACATCCCAACGTGCATCCGGCAGGAATTGTATACTTCCCTATTAGTTATCAACCCAATTGATCAATATGACAAAACACTTAAAATAAGAGCAATCCTTACCGATCTGAATATCTTCACGAGCATCTCTTTCAAAAGCAGGAACGCTAGGATAAAGTCTCAATGTTTCCTTGATGCAACATTCAAGATACTTTAAGTTTGGGATATCATCATGAGTGCAATCCCTTTCCGATTCCCCAAACACACTGTTCAGCTCCGTACAAGCTCTCTCCTATTTAAAATAAAAGTAAATGAAAATAAACATTTGTATAACGTAAAGCTTGAACAGCAAATTATACCGCATATAATAACAAAGCTTTACCTGGCATTTGGGATTGGCTGCTATGCAATACAGAAACCAACCCATCATTGAAGTCGTGGTGTCATGTCCCTTGAAAAAAACAATTTTATAGAATGATTGTTTCGCACAATTGAAGTATAACTACTAAAAAAAAACCTCGAACATGAAAGTATCAATTTCATTCCTTATATCTTGGTCTGACAAAGTCCCTCCGTCATCCGACGCCCTAAGCAACAAATCGAGAAGCGGCAACCTATTCCCTGTAAAACAGCGTACAACAAATTTCAGTGCTAGTATTTCCAATAACATTCATTTCTGCATACTAATCCCAGTTCCACTTTCTTCTGCCACGTATTCTTTCTCAGCTAAAGCTCGTCGCCTCTCTCGAATCACCTAATGTAGAAAATATGAATAAACCTCAATTCAACGGACAGCAAAAAAACTTACATCCTCCGTAAAACCATGAAGAGTCTTCAACAACCGATTGTGTTCTCTTCCCAATGCTGACAGTGAAAAAATCCATGGATTTCCCATCCACGGCTGTAGCACCTTCTCCATTATCACTTGTCCAATCCTGTTAACGAAAAATAGCAAGGACCGGCCATCTCCTCGAAAACTTTAATATTTTCACCTGCGTACCGCCCTAACATAATCCGAATCCTGGGTTTGGGCGTTGATCCTTGTACCCATCGAAGCCTCTATTCCACAATTCCAAAGACCAACAATAATAAAAGGTTATGTAGAGAATGATACACATTATCCCACCACATATTATATCCAGAGAGCATTTCGTAATATACGGATAGACATCCATCTCTCCTCTTCCTCCAGGAAACGATTCGCACATTTCTCCAAAAATTCCAGAAAGAATACGACTTTGCTCATTGAAAACTTCAAAATAGTTCTTCAAAATACTAAAGTGAAAGGCTGGTGTCAACAGCTTTCTCCGCGATCTCCACAGATCTCCTAACGAATTCGAAATAGAAGAAAAACAGTGATTTGAAAAAAGGACTTGAAAAAACGATATATATAAGCTATCTCACCAGAGCTTATTAGAAGTCCTTGTCCTAACCACGGAAGTATTGTGTCATACGAAACTCCCTTATCGATGACCTTGTGACTGCTTAATATAGCCTGGAGAAAGAAAAAACCGTTACTGATAATGGCCTTGCCTACACCAGCACTTTAGCGAGCCAAAAAACTACAGAAGAGGTCCTATCCAAAGTTGCGTAAACAAGCAAACGTGATAAACAGCTTTCGTCTCTCCAATAAATTGACGAAAATTATATTTTTAATTCGATATAGGATTCGAAACGTTAAAACATTTACCTCCAACAAATCAGGTGAAGAAATACCAACGTAACAGTGCGAGCCAAGGAATACTCTGTAAATTTCTCCGTATCTCTCCGTCCACGTTTCCTGGAACGTTTGGAGAACATCTACACAAATAAAATCAATCACAGTTTGACAATGATTGCCATTGCTGTTCGGTTTCTCCACAATAAACTTTGTAACACTTAAAGCACTACTTACGATCTAGTCCTCCGACGAACTCCAAAGTGTTACCCAATAATGGCAAATAGAACCTGGGACCAGGAATCCTGCTAACTGTCACATGAAATGGTGAAATGCGTATATAAATCCACCATCCTAGTAAGGCCAGAAGGAGGATCAATCCCACAGCGCAGACCGTCGCACATAATGCATAAACCAACATCGAACCTATTAATCCTAATGAAGGTGTGAAGACTAAAAATACGTCAGACACATCACACGTCCATAGAACAACTACCCAGAGAAAAAATTCTTGTCTAAGACGAACGCTGCGTATAATGCAGAATACTAAAAAATACGACAACGTTGCGTCTAATGCCAACCTGTTCTTCACGTTTTTTGAAGCTTTACGTAATGGATAATTCCAAAGATGGTTCGAGCAGTTCAATTTAAAAAAGCTACATTAAAATTAGAATTTAATTGTTAATTACCTTGGTGACTTCACATTGAGAACACCATTAGATCGGAAGATCCCTCCTTTCACAACTCATGTAGACATTGTCACGACGAACGTTTGACAAAATGAACACTGCTGATATCGATCAGACGTCGAACAATTACAGTAATTAACTCAAAGAAAATTAAAGCCAGAACAACAGCACTAATTTTAAAAAATTTCGTCCATCTGGAACAAAGAACATCGACTCATCTACAGTGCGAATGACGAACGACTAATGGCCCTTCGCATACCGTACTCTATTTGTAGATTTAGCCATGCCTGTTCGTACCCTTATATAAAAGGATGGGTACGCATTCTGAGCCTCATTAAATAGTCTGATGAATATTCGGCCTTTTCTCTGTTCCCTTTCCCTCCAAAAAATATTTTCTTTCTTAGATACCCTTCCCTCTATATTACCCAAGGGACGAAGACAAAGGAATAGAACAAAACAAAAGTTTTGACGATTTTGTTTGATGCATTGGGGATGGGTACGAAAGCTGCTGTCAATCAAGTGATGAGTCAGCGAACAAAATTTGTTTTTGAAAACCAAATTTTGCATACAAAAATCTATCAGAACGAATTTTTTGCGTATTTCATTACATCAAAATGCATCATATACTATGATTTTTATTTTGTTCACAACTAAAACGGACAGATGAAACACTACCTGAAGTCACAACTGCGTAACACGTGAACCGGTTATCACACAGACATGTAAAAGATAGCTAGTTAAATAAGTAAGTCAAACCGCACTTTTCACTTGCAAATTATATAATGAAATAGAAGCTACATTCTTTTATGACTACTTCCGTTAGTATGATGTAATTAGGCTTGTAGCTGCTAGCAAGAATATCAGAAAATGCCACGCCCGATTTCCTGTAACGAGCTATATAACCAAGTCAAGACCATAGCTGTTGCTGTCAGTTATACGAAGCAAGTTCTACACAACATTGCAGGTAAGTTAATCAAAGTTTCAATTCGATAATAAACCCAATAGTTAACACTGACTATTGAGTTAAAACTTCTTTTGAATCACGTTAGTTCGTTACCCGTAAAAATTCAATTTTTTGATTTCCAACATTCGTTTGCTCAAAAGATGGAACTGCCTTGCCACGTTACAATGAAATGTACAAGAATTTTAGCTAGAACTTGGCAGACATGACGGCTCTTGAATTTGAATGATGGATAGCCTTTTAATCACTAGGACCATAGGGTCTTCGACTTTACACAGCGCGAGGAAGGTTAACGGACCAACTGGTTTAAGCGTGAAGGTTTTGAACTATTACAACATACGTATCTAGTTTTCAAAAGGGTTAAGAAACTCGAGACCTTCAACAGAGATTTTTCTAGGACAAAAAGGGCTGTTGGCATCGCTTAATTGAAAATGAATTTAAGAAGATTAAGATTTCAATTGAAAACCTTAACAAAGCACAAACAAAACTCTTGTTTTCCACATTTTTTTTTAGTTTCCTTGTAATGTTTGGGACAGGTTGCAAAGTGGGACGTTCCTGTCCGTCTGGGGTGTCCTACTTTGCCAGTCGTGATGTTCACCTATCGTACATTAGTAATGAAAAAGTATAAGGATAAAATCGCGTATTATGTATTCAAACACAACAGAAAAACATCGTGAATGTTATGGGTGTCTACGTGATGTTGTTGGCTCCAAACAAGGAAATCCTTATAGTCTACTTTCTCTCGCATACTAATGACATTCCCAAGTTCGAATATACGTTTCTATACCTTTTTAGCAAAATCCTCTTTCAATCTTCATTCTACGATTTTTGTTTTGAATTGCCACGCCCCATTCAGAAAACGATAAATCTAACGTGATTTTATTCTACTAAATTTTATATACCTGACTTAATTAAAGGCTGTTATTCGATGAATCTGTTAGTGCGGACTACTGCACCTGAGTATGTATATTCGAAAAGGAATTTCTTTTACCGTAAATTTCTCCGAATTCCCTTCAAACAGAAAACTTGACACTCTGACACAGATAAAAACTTTCGCGTATCTAAAATGTTTCTTTTAAACACACCAGGAAGCTAAGGAAAAAAGCGGATGGATGCTTCTTCAGCTTTATCTGTGAATGCTTATAACCGAAGGCCGTAGGCAGGTCGAATATCAGTTCGCATCGTCTGTTCACCATGGACGGGTTGAATTTGGGAAACACGTCAGCCTCTTTTATTGGCGTTAACTCTTCGTGGATAAGATGGATATTTTCACTATGGATCATTTTGCCTACAATTGCTGTATTTTATTACTGGAAATGGAGTCGATCTAGAACCGTAAAACTCATCAACGCCATACCTGGACCAAAGCCGTTACCACTATTAGGCAATCTTCTAGATTTGGATGTCTATAGCGAAGGTGGGTGAATATTTTTTTCATCAATGAGGCGTCCTGAGTATTTGCTCGTGTTGCAGAATCCTTGAAAATGATGACAATTGATTGGGTGAAACAGTATGGACCAATTTATCGTGTATGGCTGTGTACACGCCCTATTGTAGCCCTGTCTTCCCCGGAGCTGGTGCAGGTATGTTAACGTCTTTTGAACTGCACACCTCTCTTGGTGCTAACTACTTGTCTCGTTTTTGGACGTAGGAAATATTAGCCAGTTCTAAACACATCACAAAATCAAGCGATTATTCAAATTTCAGTAGTTGGCTTGGCAATTGCATGTTTACCTCAACAGGTGATAAATTTTATTCACTTGTCCAAATTCCAGTGTTTGCAATCTTATTATGTCGCAGGTGCGCACTGGAAAAATAGACGAAGATTAGTTACTCCAGGTAAAGTTCAATAATGATTTTAAAATACCTTTTTTAAAAATCCTAAATCGAATTCGTATTGGATTTACGTGTTCTATACGACGTAACCTAACATGGAGTTGCTACGAACAGGTTTTCATTTTCAGAACTACAACAATTTTATCGACATCTTCAACGAGAAAAGCTCGAACTGCGCGGCAGAATTCGAACGTATCATCGACACCCAAGGCCATACCAAGATGGACGTTACTCATCTTATGGCCAACTGCGCCTTAAATATAATTTGTGGTACAAATTTTAAAAGGCAAATTTTCATCGTAACATCTTAAGTCGTAAACATTTAAAATACCATACAGAAACAGCGATGGGCCAGCAAACGAAATTCGAAAAGGAAAAAGAAATTTACGTTAGCAACATTCATAGGTTAGTTAAATGTCATAAAATCCTATGAACATTACCATTTCTAATTATTTATTTTGATGGAGTAGAATTTGCCAGATTTTCGTTGAACGTGTCAGCCGACCTTGGCTTTCAAACGACTGGATTTACAAGCTGTTCCCTCTAGGTCGTGAAAGTGAACGCTGTGTCAATGCCCTCCACGCTTTCACGAATAAGGTCAGCAAACCTCTACAAAATAACCTTTAAATTAAAAAATATTTCAATCAAAATAATAACGTCATTTCAACAGGTTACACGATACCGCCGTGAAATGCTTGAACGACAACCAAACAAATTCCCAGAAACCATAGAAAACAGTAATAGTGTAAAAGGGAAACCTGTATCAGTAGAAAATTCGACCCATTTCATTTTACTGTTTTAACCTTGGAATTGATAACTGCAATTTTCTTAGGTGGCAGATTTGCCATAGTAGATGGACTGATACAGGCGTCTAATAAGGGCGCTGATCTAGATGATAACGGAATCAGAGAAGAAATCGATTTAATCACGTTCGCTGTAATATTTAATCGTCTTACCTTTTAATTGCACCAAACATCTAAATGTTTTCCAATGAAACACAGGGATACGATACAACTTCTGCAGCCATGGTCTGGTTTCTTTACCTCATTGCTAAACATCCGGAGCATCAGGTAATACAATAATCTTAAAAAGCTTTAGCTTCTGTAAACCTCATTCGATATCCACGAAGCAACTGATAGTGGACGAGCTGGATTTAGTTTTCTGCGGTGATCGAGGCCGTCCTTGCACTACCAATGATGTTTCTGAGCTCAAGTATTTGGAATGTTGCATTAAAGAAACACTGAGACTCTATCCGAGTGTGGCGTTTATCATGAGGTGTCTAACGGAAGACGTTGAAATAGGTAAAACATCTAGTGAAATGAAACAAATTACCGGTTGAATTAGGCTTGATCTGTTTAATTTACTCAATCAAATTCTAGGTGGATATACAATACCAGCTGGTGTTACAGTTGTTCCCACATTTTATGCGATCCATCGCAATCCTTGCGTTTTTCCGGATCCCGAAGCATTCAAACCGGAACGATTTTTTCCCGAGAACAGCATTGGCCGGCATCCGTATGCCTTTCTTCCCTTCAGCGCTGGCCCACGTAACTGCATAGGTGAGCGACTGCTTTTCTCCTGGTTATGTAGAGCAAAAAATTAATTTATCTGAAAAATTCAGGGCAAAAATACGCAATGCTAGAATTAAAAGTTGTTCTCGCCAACCTTTTACGCCGGATAGAGTTTTCCGTCTCCGATCCAGCAATCTCAGACGCGCCTGATTTAGGATTCGTGTTGAAACCCAAACACGGTGTCCGTCTCGTAATTTCTAGACGGTTGAATAAATTATAACATCCCTCCAGTAACAGGAATTTCTTGTCACAAGACATTCTTTGAAATCGTAATTCAATGAGACCGGTTTCTAACTAGAAATTCCGGTTGTTACATAACACACAATATCTGCACAGCTAAAGTGACGTAGATACCTAACACGATATTCTTCCCATTATTTAAAAACAATCGAATAAAGTGTACTGCAAATGCAAATAATAGATATCAACCCCCCAAAATTTAACTCTTCATTTCTACTACTGCCAATCGAGTTTATGTCGAAGGCAGTCATGCGGCGTACATTCTTACACAATCACAGGTAAATTTATCACTTTTCTGATCCGACCGTAAAATTTACTTTTCACCTTGAACTGAACACAACCAGAGAAACACTCGTGTGAAAACCTGAACGCTGCATGTAAACAGTATAGAAATAAATACGACCACGCAGCTTTACGTTGCCATTGCAAATCTTTCCTTCAGTTTTTCAGATTCGACGAACGCTACTGACATTGATCAATAATAGTAATGAACTCAAAGCTAAATACTCAGTAATGAAATTAAACTCACAATTACAAAAGCAATAATAATAAACAATTCACCATCTGAACCAGAGAATAGAACTCCTCGACTGTGCGAATGACGAACGACTAATGGCTCTTCAGATACTGTACCTTATATGGTTTAGCCATGCCTGATCCTACCCTTAAATAAAAGGATGGGTACGACTTCTGAGCCTCATTAAATAGTCTGATGAATATTCCTCCTTTTCTCTGTTCTCTTTCCCTCCAAAAAACATTTTCTTTCTTAGAAACCCCCTTCCCTCTACATTACCCAAGGGACAAAGACAAAGGAATAGAAAATAACAAAAGTTTTGGCGATTTTGTTTTGTGCATTGGGGATGGGTACGAAAACTGCTGTCAATCAAGTGATGAGTCAGCGAACAAAATTTGTTTTTGAAAACAAAAATTTGCGTACAAAAATAGCCTATTACAACTGCTAATTCTGTTACTGCGCATTTTTTAATTTGCAATAAATTTTTAAACATACGGTGTCATCGGCATAATAACATTTCAAGTCGTAAACATTTTAGCTACCAAACAGAAATTGCGATTGGCCAGTAAACGAAACTCGAAAAGGAAAGTTAAATTTATGTTAGTAACATGCCTAGGTCAGTTATACGTAATACTACTTCATTACCATTAAAATTATAATTGTTTTATATAATGGAATGGAATCTGTCAGATTTTCATGGCGCATGTAATCTGACTGTGGCTTTCAGAAGACTGGATTTACAAGTTCTGCTCCTTGGATGTTGAAAGTAACCGTATACCCTTAAGGGTATACGGAAAAAAGTATAAATATACGGTGAAAGTGTAAATTTACACTTTCACTACAGGTAACCTAACCCTTTTAATTTCATTGGGGCGTGGAGTGTAACTGCATTGTTTTAACTCTACAGATCGCCTTAAACAAGTTATCAGCGTACAATACTCGAACGGTACTCAAAAACAAATTCAGATCACGTAGAAAGTAGCGAAACTGGAAAAGGGAAACCTCAGTCAAGTAATCAACTAAATCCATTTAATCATTCTGTAAAAAAAATTGCGTTTACTAGTTCAAGTTTGTTTTAGAAAGCAGATTTGCCTTAGTATTAGATGGACTGATGGATGCGTCAAATGAACGCACTGGCCTGGTTGATAACGGAATCAGAAAACAAATTGATACGTTCATGTTCACTGTAATTATCAATTGACTAATCCTTTAACTGTACAAACATCTAAATGTTTTCCATTTAAACACAGTATATGACACAACTTCTAAAGCAATGAGGATTGTCCTTATACTAGTAATTTGCTCAAAACATTCCGCTTTGTGTCTACCACTGTTCTACTTCTGCGTAACCCAAAAAATTGATGAGCATAGACAACTTGAATTTACCAAAGGGCAACGAGATAGTTGTAGAGACGACATTTAGAAGCAGAAGGGTAAAGTATACCATTGTTAATCTTTACGTTGAGGCTCTACCCGAATGCGGCGTTTATCATGCGAGTTCCAACGTAAGACATTGAAATAGATAAAACACCTACTGAAATGAAAGAAATCACCTGTTAAATTAGACTTGATCTGTTTAATTTACTCAATCAAATTCTAGGTGGACATACAATACCAGCTGGTGTTACAGTTGTTCCCACATTTTGTGCGATCCCTCGCAATCCTTGCGTTTCTCCGGATCCCGAAGCATACAAACCGGAACGATTTATTCCTGAGAACAGCATTGGCCGGCATGCATATGCCTTCATTCCGTTCAGTGCTGGCCCACGGAACTGCATAGGTAAGCAATTGCTTTTGTTCTGGTTACATGGAGCAGAGATTGTTGATTTATATTCAAAACAATTCAGGCCATAAATATGCAATGATGGAATTGAAAGTAATTTTCGCCAAGCCGCTAGTTCGGTGAGGTTTTCCGTACCTGGCACAGCAATCTCGGACGCGCGTGATTCAGGAGTCATGTTGAAACCGAAACATGCTGTTCGCCTGGTAATTTCTAAATGGTCGAACAGATCATGACATTACTCCAATCAAGACTTTCTTGTCAAAACCTCTTTTTTCAAAATAGCAATTCAACCAGTTCAGTTGCTATCTAGAAATCTTGATTTTATCTATCATAAAAGACTTACGCAGGTTAAACAGACTGGAGCAGCGGTATTCCGTTGATCCAACAGTTACACATCCGAGGTAGCAGTGATGTTGAAACCTAAATACAATGTTTCATTTTAAAACGATCAAAAAAAGTACAGTGCAGATGCAAATGATTGGTAACGTTAATTACCAATGATTGATTCCTTCGATTTCGTCATCTCACAATAAAGTGAAGAGTCATCAGGCCAAATTTGTCTTTGAAAACGCAAACTTAAAGCACACCTTACGAACACATTTTCACGACAAACGTTTGGAAAACGAATGCTGCTGGACATAGATCAAACATCGAACAATTACAGTAACGAACTAAAAAAAAATTTAAGCCTAATCGAAAATATTAATTCAAGTGGTTTCACCATCTGGACCATGGAGCATGTCTCCTTGGCTGCGCGAAGGACGAACGACTAATGGCGCTTTAGCTACCCGTTCTCTATTCATATGGCTTAGCAATTCAAGCAAATAAAGAAGGGCCTCTTTTTAAAGTTGGTTTCACTTTCCGAGAGAGGTACTCTGTATCTTTTTTCTCACGCGTCATCATCGGAAAAGACTAAACGAATGAAGCAATACTTTACGTCTCGAATGATTATCAACAGCAATCCAAAGTTCACTAACATGTGTTTAATCCACGGTTAGGTTTCACTTTCAACTGGCAATAGGGCAAACTTAACGTATGAAGCCAAACGGACCAGCACATCTGTCTTAATGATATATCTGTTGACGGAGGGGGCGCACAGACTGGACGGCTGTTAGCCCTGCTACTGTACGCGCTACTGGTGTTAGACACAGTAAGGAACAACAAAAACTTACCGCAATCGAAGATGTTCACACAACCCGGCGATTACCTGCCTGCATCCGTAAACCAGTAGATTTCATGGAGAAAAACATCGTGAATGTTATGGGTGTCTACCTGATGTCTTTGGAAAAAACGAAATTTATGTTAGCAACATTCATAAGTCAGTTAAATTTCATACAATGCTATGAACATTACCATTTCTAATGCTTTATTTCGATGGAATAGTAATTTGCCAGATTTTCGTTAAACGTTTCAGCCGACCTTGCCTTTCAAACGATCGGATTTACAAGCTGTTCCCCCAAGGTCGTGAAAGTGAACGCTGTGTCAGTGCTCTTCATGCTTTCACGAATAAGGTAAACAATCCTTTGCAGAATAACCTGTAAATTAAAAAATATTTGAATTGAAATAATAAGGTCATTTCAATAGGTTACACGGCATAGCCGTCAAATACTTAAACGATACCCAAACAAACACGCAGAAAAGACAGAAAGCGGCGAAAATGAAAAATTTGAATCTAGTGGAAAACTAGACCCATTTCATTTTACTGTTTTAACCTTGCAATTGGTAACTGCAACTTTTGAGGTGAGAATTTTGCCGTTGTAGACGGGCTGATACAGGCATAAGGGCGCTGACCTAGATAACGAAACCAGAGAAGAAATCGATTTAATCACGTTCGCTGTAATATTTAATCATCTTAGCTTATAACTGCACAAAACGTCTGAATGTTTTCCAATGAAACACAGGGATACAATACAATTTCTGCAGCCATGGTCTGGTTTCTTTACCTCATTGCTAAACATCCAGAGCATCAGGTAATACAATAGTCTTGCAAAGCTTTAACTTCTCTCAAAAATGTGACCCTTCTCTACCCGAACGTGGCGTTTATTATGCGATGTCTAACGCAAGTCGTTGAAATAGGTAGAACACCTATGGAAATGAAACAAATCACCTGTTAAATTACATTTAATCTGTTTAGTTTACTCAATCAAATAGTAGATGGATATACAATACTAGTTGGCGTTACAGCTTTTCCCAGATTTTGCGTGATCCACCGCAGTCCTAGCGTTTTTTCCGAACCGGAATGGTTTATTCTTGAGAACAGCATTGGCCAGCATCCATATGCTTTCATTCTGTTCAGCGCTGGCCCACGTAACTGCAGCGTTAAGCAGCTGCTTTTATTCTGGTTACATAGAGCAGAGATTGTTGATTTAAATTCAAAACAATTCAGGGCAAAAATATGCAATGCTGGAATTGAAAGTGGTTTTCGCCAACCTGTGTCGTCGAGTGGGGCTTTCCGTCCCTGGCACATCAATCTCGGAATTCGCCTGATTTAGGATTCGTGCTGAAACCGAAACACGGTGTTCGCCTCGTAATTTCTACATGGTTGAATAGATCATAACATAATTCCACTGACATCAAGACTTTCTTGTAAAAACCCCTTTTTTCAAAACAGCAATTCAACCAGTTCAGTTGCTATCTAGAAATCTCGATTTTATCTATCATACAACACTTACGCAGGTTAAACAGCCCGGAGGAGCGGTATTCAGTTGATCCAAGAGTTACACGTTCAAGGTAGTAGGGATGTTGAAACCTAATAACAATATTCGTATCATTTTAAAATGATGAAATAAAGCACAGTGCAGATGCAAATGATTGATAACGTTGATTACTAATGATTGATTCCTTCGATTTCTTAAGAGTCAGCAGGCCAAATTTGTCTTTGAAAACACCAACTTGAAGCACACCTCACGAACACATTTCACGATAAACGTAAGAGAAACGAACGCTGCTGACATAGATCAAAACACTGAACAATTAAAGTAACGAACTCAAAAAAATTAAAGCCTAAACGACAATATCACTTAAAGTGGTTTTAACATCTGGACCATGGAATATATCTCCTTGACTGCGCGAAGGACGAATGACTAATGGCAATTCAGATGGTTTAATGAATATTAATCCTTTTCTTTGTTACTTTCCCTCCAAAATACATCCCTTTTTAGATACCCTTCCTTCTCCGTTACCCCAGGGACGAAGACAAAGGAAAAGAACAAAACAAAAGTTTTGACGATTTTGTTTGACGCATTGGGGATGGGTACGAAAACTGCTGTCAATCAAGTGATGAGTCAGCAAACAAAATTTGCTTTTGAAAAACGAAAATTTGCATAGGAAAATCGCCTAGTGCAACTGACAGTGGCATCCAAATGACTGAATTCACGAATTCTGCTCACCGGATGTTGGAAATGAACGCTGTAACTATGCCATTTACACTTTCACTAGAGATAACATAACCCTTCTAATCTAACTGGAGCTATAACTGCCATTGTTTGAAATCTACTGGTCCATATAAGCAAACTGTAAACCTCATTTGATTTTTACGACGCAATTGAGAGTAGACGAATTCGATTTAGTTTTTGGTGGCGACACGGTTTGTCCGAGTACTCCCAGTTTTGCTCTATAGACATTCCGGTTTGTGTCTATCATTTTTCTATTTCTGCGTAACCCAAGAAAGTGATGGGCATGGATTACACACAACTTGACTTTATCAAAGGGCAACGACATAGTTGTAGATACGGCATTTAGAAGCAGAACAGTGAAGTTTGCGAAAAGATTACTTTCACTCGCGAATGTATAATTAAACCGAAACCGTACCTAACTGTGTAAGCCAATCAGATTACTCCTACCATGAAATTGCAAATAAGGTGACTAACACTTTCCCTGAATAAAATCAGCACGTCTACATCTACATTAAATAGAAAACCTTTCATGTTCGAATGTTTGCGACTGCAGTCGTGGTCAGATAAAAGATTAGTTCACAGCGTTTGTCTACTGTGGTCGGACGAAATTTCGGGAGACATGTCAATCACTTTGAATAATCTCAGCAGTCTGCGAACAAAAGGCATCCTTACCATATGGCTCATTTTGCCTGCAATAGCCATTGTGCATTACTGGAAATGGAGTCGATCGAGAACCGTAAAACTCATCAACGCCATACCCGGACGAAAGCCGTTGTCGTTGGTAGGCAATCTTCTACATTTGGATCCCTATAACGAACGTAGGTCTTAATTATTTCTTCATCAACGATAATGAAGAATTGAACTTGCTTCGTCTTGCAGAAATCCATAAAATTATAGCAATAGATTGGGTGAAAGAGTACGGACCGATCTTCCGCGTATGGCTCGGACCACGACCTTTTGTGATTCTAGCTTCCCCCGAACTAGCACAGGTACGTAAAATCTTTTTTTTTTTTTTCAACCGCACAGCTTTTCTGTTGTTAATTCTTAGTCTTTTTTTCGATGTAGACAATATTATCCACTTCTAAACACAACACAAAGTCAAGCGATTATTCTAAATTGATTGACTGGCTCGGCAATTGCATGTTTTTATCAACAGGTAACAGACGAAAATGACATATACACGCCAATCTGTTTTGTTTCATATTTGATAATGCTTCAGATGATCACTGGAAAAAACGACGCCGAATAGTCACACCAGGTAACCGCATTTTCTGATAGTCTTTCCGCCAGAACTTTCCATTTCCACTCTAATTTAAATTAAATCTATTAAATTTAATTAAAATACCGTGTTTAGCGGGTTCTAGTAGATTGTTTAACAAAGGAAGTAACCTAAAGTTGTCTTGCTACGAACAGGTTTCCATTTCCAGAATAACAACAGTTTTATCGACATCTTCAACGAGAAGAGTTCGATGTGCGCGGCTGAATTTGAACGAATCATCAAGAAGCAAGGCGATACCGTGATTGACGTCAGTCATCTCATGTCCAAATGCGCAATCAATATAATATGCGGTACATTTTTTTAACGTCGGCATATTGTCTTTGATGTAATAACGTGATGTCGTAAACATTTTTGAAAACTATCAAGACACTGCGATGGGACAAACGAAGTGCGAGATGGAGAACGAGATTTATCTCAACAACGTCCACAGGTCAGTCCAATATATTGTAACATCATATTCTGTAGAAATTGAAATGATTTTGTTAATACTGTGGCATGTAGATTTTGTCAGATTTTCGTTGAGCGCTTCGCACGACCGTGGCTTTCAAATGACTGGATTTACAAGATGACTGCAAGAGGCCGTGAATGGCAACGGTGTGTCAATGCCTTGCACACTTTCACTAAAGAGGTTATTCAAGTCTTCTAATCTCCAACAAGATTTCAATTAAAAGGCTGCTTTAAAAATAGATTATACGAACCCGTCGTGAAATGCTCGTACGGCGTTCCAATTCAGATCAGGTACAAAAACAAGGAATTGAAGAAGGGAAGCCCCAATCAAGTAAATATTTTGATTGATGTTAAGATGTCTTTTACACGATGCGATCGATAACTGAATCGTTTTAGAAAGCAGCTTTGCCGTATTGGACAGGCTGATACAGGCGTCTGATGAGGGCGCTGACATCGATGATAACGGAATCAGAGAAGAAATCGATTTAATCACGTTCGCTGTAATGTTCAAATGATTTCAATTCCTTTAACTGCACGAAACATCTAAACGTTTTCAATGAAACCCAGGGATACGACACAACTTCTGCAGCCATGGTCTGGTTTCTTTACCTCATTGCGAAACATCCAGAGCATCAGGTAAATACAATGAAGCTTTAACCTCTTGACACTGTATGCAACCCATTTGATTTTCAATTCACGCACAAAGCAACTGATAGTGGACGAATTAGATTCGGTATTTGGCGACGATTACGACCGTCCTTGTACCACCCAGGATATTACTGAACTTAAATATTTGGAATGTTGCATCAAAGAAACTCTGAGAATGTACCCGAGTGTGCCGGGTGCCATGAGGCGTCTAACGAAAGACGTCGAAATAGGTAGAACATCTTATCAAATGAAAAATGAGCTGCTTAATTTACTTCATCAAATCCTAGGTGGATATACGATACCAGCTGGTGTTTCAGTTGTTCCATCATATTTTGGGATTCATCACAATCCTTCCGTCTATCCGGATCCCGAATCATTTAAGCCGGAACGATTTTTCCCTGAAAACAGCGTTGGCCGTCATCCGTATGCCTTTCTTCCCTTCAGCGCTGGTCCACAGAATTGCATAGGTGGGTGATTATTTTTATTCTGGCAGTAGAAAAGATTGTTAATGAATGCTTTGAAAACAATTTAGGTCAAAAATATGCAATGCTGGAATTGAAAGTTGTTTTCGCCATTCTTTTACGTCGAGTACGATTTTCCGTTTATGATCCAGCTATGTCAGACGGATCCGACGGAGGAATAGTATTAAAACCAAAACACGGTGTTCGCCTCTTAATTTGTAAACGGTCAAATAAAGCATAATGCAAAACAAAAATTCGATTGTGCAGTCGCTAATGGAAAGCCGGGAAAGGAACGTTCATGTCAAATGAGCAAAAGCAAATAAAGGTCCTTTTTTTAAGGTTGGTTTCACTTCCCGAGAGAGGTACTCTATCTTTTTTCTCACGCGTCATCATCGGAAAGACTTACACGAATGAAGCAATACTTAACGTCTCGAATGATAATCAGCAGCAATCCAAGTTCACCAACACACGTTTAATCCACGGTTAGTTTTCAGTTTCAACTGGCACTAGGGCAAACTGAACGTATGAAGCCAAACGGACCAGCAAATCTAGCTTAATGATATCTGTGCCGACGGGGGCGGCGTTTATAGCGCACAGACATGCAGACTGGACGCTCTCCTCTCTACACTACTCTCTACTGTACGCGCTACTGGTGTGAGACACAGTAAGGAACAGCAAAAACTTACGGGTATCGAATAGGGTCACACAGCGCGATGATTAGCTGCCTGCATCCATGAAACCAGCGAATGTCATGGAGAAAAACATGGTGAATGTTACGGGTGCCTACGTGATGTTGTTGGAAAAAGAAATTTATGTTAGCAACATTCCTAGGTCAGATAAATAACATACAACGCTATGAACAATACCATTTTTAATTCTTCATTTTGATGGAATAGAAATTGCCGGATTTTCGCTGAACGTGCCAGCCGACCTTGGCTTTCAAACAACTGGATTTACAAGCTGCCCCCCCCCCCCCCAGGACGTGAAAGTGAACGCTGTGTCAATGCCCTCGACGGTCTCACGGATAAGGTAAACAATCCTTTGCAGTATAACCTGTAAATTAAAAAATATTTGAATTAAAATAATAAGGACATTCCAATAGGTTACTCGATACCGCCGTGAAATGCTTGAACGATACCCAAACCAATACCCAGACAATACAAAAAGCAGCGAAAGTGAAAAAAATCCAAATCTAGTAAAAAACTAGACCCATTTCATTTTGTTGTATTAACCCTGCCATTGTTAATTGTAACTTTCTCAGGTGGCACATTTGCCATTATAGACGGACTGATACAAGCGTCTAATAAGGGCACTGATCTAGCTGATAACGGAATCAGAAGAAATCGATTTAATCACGTTCGCTGTAATATTTAAACGTCTTACCTTATAAGTGCACAGAACGTCTTAACGTTTTCCAATGAAACACAGGGATACGACACAACTTCTGCAGCCATGGTCTGGATTCTTTACCTCATTGCTAAACATGCAGAGCATCAGGTAATACAGTAGTCTTCAAAAATTTTAACTTCTCAAACTATAAACCTCATTCGATATCCACGAAGCAACTGATAGTGGACGAGCTGGATTTAGTTTCTGGCAGTGATCGAGATCGTCCTTGTACACAAACGATGATTCTGAGCTTAAATATTTGGAATCTTGCATCAAAGAAACGTTGAGGCTCTACCCGAATGAGGCGTTTATCATGCGAGTTCCAACGTAAGACATTGAAATAGATAAAATACCTACTGAAATGAAAGAAATCACCTGTTAAATTAGACTTGATCTGTTTAATTTACTCAATCAAATTCTAGGTGGACATACAATACCAGCTGGTGTTACAGTTGTTCCCACATTTTGTGCGATCCCTCGCAATCCTTGCGTTTCTCCGGATCCCGAAGCATACAAACCGGAACGATTTATTCCTGAGAACAGCATTGGCCGGCATGCATATGGCTTCATTCCGTTCAGTGCTGGCCCACGGAACTGCATAGGTAAGCAATTGCTTTTGTTCTGGTTACAGGGAGCAGAGATTGTTGATTTATATTCAAAACAATTCAGGCCATAAATATGCAATGATGGAATTGAAAGTAATTTTCGCCAAACCGCTAGTTCGGTGAGGTTTTCCGTACCTGGCACAGCAATCTCGGACGCGCGTGATTCAGGAGTCATGTTGAAACCGAAACATGCTGTTCGCCTGGTAATTTCTAAATGGTCGAACAGATCATGACATTACTCCAATCAAGACTTTCTTGTCGAAACCTCTTGTTTCAAAATAGCAATTCAACCAGTTCAGTTGCTATCTAGAAATCTTGATTTTATCTCATAAAAGACTTACGCAGGTTAAACAGACTGGAGCAGCGGTATTCCGTTGATCCAACAGTTACACATCCGAGGTAGCAGTGATGTTGAAACCTAAATACAATGTTTCATTTTAAAACGATCAAAAAAAGTACAGTGCAGATGCAAATGATTGGTAACGTTAATTACCAATGATTGATTCCTTCGATTTCGTCATCTCACAATAAAGTGAAGAGTCATCAGGCCAAATTTGTCTTTGAAAACGCAAACTTAAAGCACACCTTACGAACACATTTTCACGACAAACGTTTGGAAAACGAATGCTGCTGGACATAGATCAAACATCGAACAATTACAGTAACGAACTAAAAAAAAATTTAAGCCTAATCGAAAATATTAATTCAAGTGGTTTTCACCATCTGGACCATGGAGCATGTCTCCTTGGCTGCGCGAAGGACGAACGACTAATGGCGCTTTTTTCATATGGCTTAGCAATTCAAGCAAATAAAGAAGGGCCTCTTTTTAAAGTTGGTTTCACTTCCCGAGAGAGGTACTCTGTATCTTTTTTCTCACGCGTCATCACCGGAAAAGACTAAACGAATGAAGCAATACTTTACGTCTCGAATGATTATCAACAGCAATCCAAAGTTCACTAACATGTGTTTAATCCACGGTGAGGTTTCAGTTTCAACTGGTAATAGGGCAAACTGAACGTATGAAGCCAAACGGACCAGCACATCTGTCTTAATGATATATGTGTTTACGGAGGGGGCGCACAGACTGGACGGCTGTTAGCCCTGCTACTGTACGCGCTACTGGTGTTAGACACAGTAAGGAACAACAAAAACTTACCGCAATCGAAGATGTTCACACAATCTGGCGATTACCTGCCTGCATCCGTAAACCAGTAGATTTCATGGAGAAAAACACCGTGAATGTTATGGGTGTCTACCTGATGTCTTTGGAAAAAACGAAATTTATGTTAGCAACATTCATAGGTCAGTTAAATTTCATACAATGCTATGAACATTACCATTTCTAATGCTTTATTTCGATGGAATAGTAATTTGCCAGATTTTCGTTAAACGTTTCAGCCGACCTTGCCTTTCAAACAATCGGATTTACAAGCTGTTCCCCCAAGGTCGTGAAAGTGAACGCTGTCAGTGCTCTTCATGCTTTCACGAATAAGGTAAACAATCCTTTGCAGAATAACCTGTAAATTAAAAAATATTTGAATTGAAATAATAAGGTCATTTCAATAGGTTACACGACATAGCCGTCAAATACTTAAACGATACCCAAACTAACACGCAGAAAAGACAGAAAGCGGCGAAAATGAAAAATTTGAATCTAGTGGAAAACTAGACCCATTTCATTTTACTGTTTTAACCTTGCAATTGGTAACTGCAACTTTTGACGTGAGAATTTTGCCGTTGTAGACGGGCTGATACAGGCGTAAGGGCGCTGACCTAGATGATAACGAACCCAGAGAAGAAATCGATTTAATCACGTTCGCTGTAATATTTAATCATCTTAGCTTATAACTGCACAAAACGTCTGAATGTTTTCCAATGAAACACAGGAATACAATACAATTTCTGCAGCCATGGTCTGGTTTCTTTACCTCATTGCTAAACATCCAGAGCATCAGGTAATACAATAGTCTTGCAAAGCTTTAACTTCTCTCCCGAATGTGACCCTTCTCTACCCGAACGTGGCGTTTATTATGCGATGTCTAACGCAAGTCGTTGAAAAAGGTAGAACACCTATGGAAATGAAACAAATCACCTGTTAAATTACATTTAATCTGTTTAGTTTACTCAATCAAATAGTAGATGGATATACAATACTAGTTGGCGTTACAGCTTTTCCCAGATTTTGCGTGATCCACCGCAGTCCTAGCGTTTTTTCCGAACCGGAATGGTTTATTCTTGAGAACAGCATTGGCCAGCATCCATATGCTTTCATTCTGTTCAGCGCTGGCCCACGTAACTGCAGCGTTAAGCAGCTGCTTTTATTCTGGTTACATAGAGCAGAGATTGTTGATTTAAATTCAAAACAATTCAGGGCAAAAATATGCAATGCTGGAATTGAAAGTGGTTTTCGCCAACCTGTGTCGTCGAGTGGGGCTTTCCGTCCCTGGCACATCAATCTCGGAATTCGCCTGATTTAGGATTCGTGCTGAAACCGAAACACGGTGTTCGCCTCGTAATTTCTACATGGTTGAATAGATCATAACATAATTCCACTGACATCAAGACTTTCTTGTAAAAACCCCTTTTTTCAAAACAGCAATTCAACCAGTTCAGTTGCTATCTAGAAATCTCGATTTGATCTATCATACAACACTTACGCAGGTTAAACAGCCCGGAGGAGCGGTATTCAGTTGATCCAAGAGTTACACGTTCAAGGTAGTAGGGATGTTGAAACCTAAATACAATATTCGTATCATTTTAAAATGATGAAATAAAGCACAGTGCAGATGCAAATGATTGATAACGTTGATTACTAATGATTGATTCCTTCGATTTCTTAAGAGTCAGCAGGCCAAATTTGTCTTTGAAAACACCAACTTGAAGCACACCTCACGAACACATTTCACGATAAACGTAAGAGAAACGAACGCTGCTGACATAGATCAAAACACTGAACAATTAAAGTAACGAACTCAAAAAAATTAAAGCCTAAACGACAATATCACTTAAAGTGGTTTTAACATCTGGACCATGGAACATATCTCCTTGACTGCGCGAAGGACGAATGACTAATGGCAATTCAGATGGTTTAATGAATATTAATCCTTTTCTTTGTTACTTTCCCTCCAAAATACATCCCTTTTTAGATACCCTTCCTTCTCCGTTACCCCAGGGACGAAGACAAAGGAAAAGAACAAAACAAAAGTTTTGACGATTTTGTTTGACGCATTGGGGATGGGTACGAAAACTGCTGTCAATCAAGTGATGAGTCAGCAAACAAAATTTGCTTTTGAAAAACGAAAATTTGCATAGGAAAATCGCCTAGTGCAACTGACAGTGGCATCCAAATGACTGAATTCACGAATTCTGCTCACCGGATGTTGGAAATGAACGCTGTAACGATGCCATTTACACTTTCACTAGAGATAACATAACCCTTCTAATCTAACTGGAGCTATAACTGCCATTGTTTGAAATCTACTGGTCCATATAAGCAAACTGTAAACCTCATTTGATTTTTACGACGCAATTGAGAGTAGACGAATTCGATTTAGTTTTTGGTGGCGACACGGTTTGTCCGAGTACTCCCAGTTTTGCTCTATAGACATTCCGGTTTGTGTCTATCATTTTTCTATTTCTGCGTAACCCAAGAAAGTGATGGGCATGGATTACACACAACTTGACTTTATCAAAGGGCAACGACATAGTTGTAGATACGGCATTTAGAAGCAGAACAGTGAAGTTTGCGAAAAGTTTACATTCACTCGCGAATGTATAATTAAACCGAAACCGTACCTAACTGTGTCAGCCAATCAGATTACTCCTACCATGAAATTGCAAATAAGGTGACTAACACTTTCCCTGAATAAATTCAGCACATCTACATCTACATTAAATAGAAAACCTTTCATGTTCGAATGTTTGCGACTGCAGTCGTGGTCAGATAAAAGATTAGTTCACAGCGTTTGTCCACTGTGGTCGGACGAAATTTCGGGAGACATGTCAATCACTTTGAATAATCTCAGCAGTCTGCGAACAAAAGGCATCCTTACCATATGGCTCATTTTGCCTGCAATAGCCATTGTGCATTACTGGAAATGGAGTCGATCGAGAACCGTAAAACTCATCAACGCCATACCCGGACAAAAGCCGTTGCCGTTGGTAGGCAATCTTCTACATTTGGATCCCTATAACGAACGTAGGTCTTAATTATTTCTTCATCAACGATAATGAAGAATTGAACTTGCTTCGTCTTGCAGAAATCCATAAAATTATAGCAATAGATTGGGTGAAAGAGTACGGACCGATCTTCCGCGTATGGCTCGGACCACGACCTTTTGTGATTCTAGCTTCCCCCGAACTAGCACAGGTACGTAAAATTTTTTTTTTTTTTTTCAACCGCACAGCTTTTCTGTTGTTAATTCTTAGTCTTTTTTTCGATGTAGACAATATTATCCACTTCTAAACACAACACAAAGTCAAGCGATTATTCTAAATTGATTGACTGGCTCGGCAATTGCATGTTTTTATCAACAGGTAACAGACGAAAATGAAAAAAATCCGCCTCACTGCTTTGTTTCGTATTTGATTATGCTTTAGGTGATCAATGGAAAAATCGACGTCGAATAGTAACACCAGGTATTCGCATTTTCTCATGGTCTTTGCGGCAGAATAGACTTTCCATTTCCACTCAAATTCAAAAATCCACCTTCAGTGGTACCGTCTTTAGTGGGTTTTGGTATATTGTTTAAAAAAGGAAGTAACCTTAATGTGCCTTGCTACAAACAGGTTTCCATTTCCAGAATAACAACTATTTTATCGACATCTGCAACAAGAAGAGTTCAATGTGCGCAGCTGAACTTGAACGAAGCATCGAAGCGCACGGCGATACCGAGATTGACGTTAGCCACCTCATGACCCAATGCGCCATAAATATAATATGCGGTACATTTTTTAATTGTCGACATATTTTCTTTGACATAATAAGATGTGGGGTCGTAAACATTTTTTAAACTATCAAGACACTGCGATAGGGCAAACGAACGCCGAGGTGGAGAAAGAGATTTATCTCAACAACGTCCACAGGTCAGTCCAATATCTTGTAACACCATTTTCTGTAAAAATTGAAATGATTTCATTAATCCTGTGGCTTGTAGATTTTCTCAGATTTTCGTTGAGCGCTTCGCACGACCGTGGCTTTCAAATGACTGGATTTACAAGATGACTGCAAGGGGCCGTGAATGGGCACGGTGTGTCAATGCCTTGCACACTTTCACTAATGAGGTTATTCAAGTCTTCTAATTTCCAGGAAGATTTCAATTAAAAGGTTGCTTTAAAAATAGATTATACGAACCCGTCGTGAGATGCTGGTACGGCGTTCCAATTCAGATCAGGTACAAAACGACGGAATTGAAGAAGAAAAGCCCCAGTCAAGTAAATATTTTGATTCATGTTAAGATGTCTTTTACACGATGCGATCGATAACTGAATCGTTTTAGAAAGCAGCTTTGCCGTACTGGACAGGCTAATACAGGCGTCTAATGAGGGCGCTGACATTGATGATAACGGAATCAGAGAAGAAATCGATTTAATCACGTTCGCTGTAAGTTTCAATTGATATCTCCTTTAACTGCACAGAACGTCTAGATGTTTCCCAATGAGACACAGGGATTCGACACAGCTTCTGCAGCCATGGCCTGGTTTCTTTACCTCATTGCTAAACATCCAGAGCATCAGGTAAATACAATCAAGCTTAACCTCTTGAAACGTATACAATCCATTTGATTTTTAATTCACGCACAAAGCAAATGATAATGGACGAATTAGATTCGGTATTTGGCGACGATTACGACCGTCTTTGTACCGCCCAGGATATTTCTGAACTCAAATATTTGGAATGTTGCATCAAAGAAACTCTGAGAATGTACCCAAGTGTACCGGGTATCGCAAGGCGTCTAAGGAAGGACGTCGAAATAGGTAGAACATCTTCTCAAATGAAGAATGAGCTGCTTGATTTACTTCATCGAATTCTAGGTGGATATACAATACCAGCTGGTGTTACAGTTATTCCATCAATTATTGCGATCCATCATAACCCTTCTGTTTATCCGGATCCCGAATCATTTAAGCCAGAACGATTTTTCCCTGAGAACAGCGTTGGCCGTCATCCGTATGCCTTTCTTCCCTTCAGTGCTGGCAGAATTGCATAGGTGGGTGATTATTTTTATTCTGGCAGAAAGAAACATTGTTAATGTTTGCTTTGAAAACAATTTAGGTCAAAAATATGGAATGCTTGAATTGAAAGTTGTTTTCGCCATTCTGTTACGTCGAGTGCGTTTTTCCATTTCTGATCCAGCAGTGTCAGACGCATTCGAGGTAGGAATGACATTGAGACCCAAACACGTGTTCATCTCTTAATTTCTAAACGGTCAATTAATAAATAATTTAATTTAATAATTAATATCGCACCAATAATAATTAATTTCGTCCATCATCATCGTACAGTAAGGAACAGACAAAAACTTACGGGTATCGAATTGGGTCACACAGCCCGATGATTAGCTGCCTGCATCCATGAACCTAGTGGCCATGGGGAGGCTTACGAACAACCTACGAGCTCCGATTACCTCTTCTCTACTTTTCAGCTTGTGGGTCGATCTTCAAGGTAGTGAACAGTACTACAGATCGATTTTTTTGCCATTTTTAGCCTGGCAAGGCTTTTTTTGGTGTGCCATTTTAGCCCCTTTATAGTAGGCATGGCTCTTCTTTTTTCTTTTCTCTCTTCTTTTTTCTTTCTTGAAAGCGTAGTAATTTTGATTCGTTGTAGAAGCTTGCATAATCTGATGTGACGAAGAATCTTGAGAATCCGTTGTGATGAAGATGCTGAATGTTGCTTATTCCGATGAGATGAAGAATCTTGCGTATCTTGAATGATGAATTGGAGGGGGGGGAGGGAGGGAAATTGGCGGTGTCGGGACTTGAACCCGGGGCCCTCAGAATGCGAAGCGAAGGTGGTAACCACTGTGCCAGGACCGCACATCTCAAACAAATTTATCTTTCATCGACGTTATTTATAATAGGGAAGCTACATGGTATGTGACTAATAGTGGTGTGGCGCTGTGGTATAGCACTGAGATCATACGTCAACTGTCCGTGTTCGGTCCTTATAGACGCCAATTGCTTTAAAATTTTTTTAAAATTATTTTTATAAAGGTAAATAAAAAAATAAATTAACCCATTTTATTGATTTTAGAACAGTATTAAATCGAACACATTTTTACAGCAATTAACCAGTGCCCGTCAAAGCCGTTCTAATAGGGAAGCTATATGGTATATGACTAGTAGTTGTGTGGCGCTGTGGTATAGCACTGAGATTATACGTCAACTGTCAGTGTTCGGTTCTTATAGACGCCATTGTTTAAAAAAATTTTTATTATTTTTTAAAATGTAATTTAAAAAATTATTTTTCTAAATGTAATTTAAAAAAATAAAATTACCCATTTCATTGATTTTAAAACAGTATTAAATTGAACACATTTTTACAGCAATTAACCAGTGCCCGTCAAAGCCAAACAAGTTACCAGAAAAATTTAAATTGGCTATGGAACCATCGAATTGCCCCATCATATTTGATTAGTTAAGCAATAAAGATATGGTTTTTTTTTCCAAAAATAATTGTCATCGAACTTTCAACGTTATAAAGCCTCAAGAGAATCACAGCATTTCCCAATGAACAGTGTGTTGCTCACGTAGATAACAAAATTGTGTGAGAGGCCTCGGGTTCATCATGTCTCAACAACAAATTGGTCATCATTGTTGACCAAAATAGATACGTAATTCCTACGTATTTATTCAAGGAACTCTCCCCAGCTTTTGGAATTGGGTCCAAGTGCTTGTCAGAATTCAGTCGGAGAGTTGAATCTTACAAAATTCGGCGTGCGATATGTTTGGCACAGACGTTTGGAGAATCAAATGGAGTTCGTGGTTCATCTTAGTTATTGTACCGATCATTTGGTACTGCATATGGCTTCGTTCACGATTTGTAAGGCTCGTGAACGCGCTTCCGGGGCCTAAACAGTTTCCGTTGCTGGGCAACCTACTCGAGCTGAGCGTCGATTATGATGGTAACACATACGTGAATTTTTTTTTTTTTTTTTTTCAGACAGAACTTTAGCGTTGATCAATTCTAGAATTTCTGAGGATTTTAACAAGTGATTGGGTAAAGAAATACGGAAGCATTTACCGTGCATGGCTCACTGTCCATCCAGTGATTTTCATTGCCTCACCGGAGTTACTGGAAGTGCGTTCAAATTCGAGTTCCATTTTCGAAACTCAATTCACATTTGTCTTTTGTTATGTAGCCAATCTTAGGAAGCCATTTGCTTATTTCTAAACCAAAGGAATATCAATTGTTGAAGGCATTTATTGGTAACAGCCTTGCCCTAATAACAGGTGAGATGTTCACACATTTCTGATTTTGGGTTAGACCTTATAAAATTTTTTATTAAAGGTGACCGATGGAAAAATCGCCGTCGTATGCTAACTCCGGCATTCCACATTCAACATGTCAACAATTTCGTGAACATTTTCAACGAAAAGAGTGTAGACACCGCTCGCCAAATGGAACGCGTCCTCAATGTCCTTGATGATGAATTGGACGTTTTTCCCATCATGACGCAATGCGCCTTGGATATTCTTTGTGGTAAAGTGCTAACCTCACAATATTTTGCCTTAAAGATTAACTGTAATGGAAATCATGTTTTCAATTATTTTGAAAGAAAGTTCCATTGGTCGCAAGACAAGAAGCCAAGAAGAAAAGGATATTTATTTCCAAAACCTTCATAAGTGAGTTTTCGTGTATTCTCTCACGACAGGTTGATTGCTAGTTCTATTATGAAAATTATAAATAACTTTAATTACTATGTTGTTTAACAGAGTTCAACTGGTTTTCATGAAGCGCATAGTAAAGCCATGGCTTGGAATCGATTGGCTTTTCCAGTTAACTAATCTTGGTCGTTTAAATAAAGCTTATGTTTCTGCTACTCGTTCGTTCACTGATTTGGTAACATCTTACGTGAAATTATTCTTTTAATTTATTTTGGTGCGTCTGAATCTAGAACTTGGTAACAGGTCATTCGAGATCGCCGTGAATGGCGTATGGAGCAAATGAAAAAATATCCGAAACAAGGTACAACAAAAGAAACACCAGACGACAGCGTGAATCACGAAGAAGATCTTTATCAATCAAGTTTAACTATAATAATAAGTAATTCTTTTAGTAAACGTTGTGTAATCAACATTTCCCTTTAGGAGAGAGGTCTGCCTTTCTAGACATTCTTCTCAAAGCATCGGAAGATGGAGAAATGATTAGCGAAGATGACATCAAAGATGAAGTCAATTTATTTATGGTGGCGGTAATCGTGAAACCTTTAATTCAACAGGAGGAAAGTAGTTTTAAAAAAAGCTTATCTATAGGGCCACGAAACGACAGCAATTACTTTATCGATGTGCCTCTACCTAATCGCCAAACATCCCGAACAACAGGTAAAACAGAATAATTATTAAAAGTACAAAAACAATTGATTGCGATTTCGCACAGAAATTGGTAATGGAAGAACTGACACAAGTGTTTGGTGAATCAACTCGCCCGTGTTCGATTCACGACTTGGGCCAGCTCAGGTATTTAGAATGCTGCTTAAAAGAAACCTTAAGGCTATACACACCTGTACCATTCATTATGAGATACTTGACAGAGGATGTCCAGACAGGTATTCAAATGTTCATTTCAAACCACTGAGATACACACGTTCAATTGATTTTGCCAGGTGACTATACATTACCTAAAGGCGCTACGGTTGCGCTAATGCTTTACAGCATGCATCGCAATCCTCTTTTCTATCCGGATCCGGAATGTTTTAAACCGGAGCGGTTCTTTCCGGAGAACAGAATCGCTCGACATCAGTACGCATTCATTCCGTTTAGCGCTGGCCCTCGGAATTGTATCGGTAAACTTATTTGCAACTATTACCTTAATAAAAAATTTAAGTTTATTTAAAATCAGGTCAGAAGTTCGCTATGCTTAAATTGAAAGTTTGTCTGGCCAACTGGATCCGACGATTTCATTTTAGCGTCAAGGATCCATCGGCTCCGCTTTTCGTTCCGTCTGTCGAGGTGACGCTAAAACCTAAACATGGCGTTCACCTTGTGATTAAGAAACGATCTGCCAGCAGGTGAAAACTGCCACCTCAATAGCAACAACTTAATTGAATTAATAAACAATCGAGTGTCATATGTCTCTTCCTTAATTTATTTCGTATTGGAGTTGGGACGTGAATTTTGTGTTATTACATCAGTCCGAAAAACTTCTATGGGTAGCGTGTCTAGACAAGTTTTGAAATGAATAAAACAATAATGCGGAAAGTTAAAACTGTTTAGTAATTCAATAGGTAGGAATCGGTCAAGGTTGTGCGACAACTTGCGAACTCTGAAGTTTTTAAAGTAATTCATTTGCATCGATTTCTACTTTAAGTTGTGGACGGAAAAAGGCACGGCCCGAATTATTTTGATGTTTATCTTTCTATTTTTGAAAAAAAAAGTGTTCGGTAAAACGTCCTTGAAATTCAAACGTTTCAAAGGCAGGTAAGAGGACCTACAGGTATGCCTATGGCTAAACCACCTGTACCCCGCCTGACCCTGAAAAAAAGGGGCGCGGTGATCGTTTGCTAAGCTCCTGTAAAACTCAGTTGGAATAACAAAATTCCTGAAACAAAGATTTTGGTCAAGGTCGTAGACGGTGGAAATGCATAAGGAAAAACAAAGTAGCGGAATGCTTTTTATTCCGGCAAACTCCTCCACGTTGACTGTCGATCTAAAGGGATAGACGACGGGCGAAGGCCGTCTCGGATTGAAAGAAAAAGTAAAGTTTATTAAATAGATGTACCTGTAGAAATAAAGGAAACACCTTTAAATCGATTGAATGAGGAGGTAGAAATTAGACTGCTGATTTCTTAATAATTTAATAATAATAATGTGAATAACAAAGACCTTGTTGACTAAAATAGAAAACAGAAGAAAAAGCGGCTCGGTGTCTTTAATGTTTTTGACTATGCCGAAATAAAAATTTGCGTTGGACAAAAAAGAAGAACAAGGTAAAAGAAGTTTTCGTAAAAATGTTGCGCCATTGGTGTAACTCTTTGTTTTTATTGCAGAGGCACACCGAAAACATGATGGCAAAGTATTTAAATATTTTAGTACAATTCAGGAAGGTTCATTTTAACAATGTTTCCCACAAAAAATAATTTAGGAAAAACCGCAAGCCAATCATTCAGTTTGGCGATGGCCCTCAAAAAAAGGAAGCTAAAATCCGTTTCGAAACACAGTGTTCTAGGATCTTAAATTATTTTTCTATTTTCGTAATTTATTTTTTTTTATAGCTCTACCTGGAAAAACACAAGATGACGCAGTCTAAAGACCAACAGAATTGATTACGCTTGAAGGTCTTGTTTTCCCATCGTTTTGAACTATTTTTAAAGAATTGTGAAATACGTTTGAAACTATAGCGAAGGCTCTGCACTTCACATTTTGTCGCACAGAAATTAACTATCATTTGTCAAAAGCTGAACAGACACAAGGTTTATTTTCATGTTCTTCTGCATAATTGAGGTTTCATTTACATGTGTACCAGGTTTTCCCCCTCTTGTTATTCATAATTGGGATACTTTTCGGGAAGGACATACAGCAGATGTTGGTCCCTGTTGGTAATCCCAATTGCGTTTGTTTTCTATTTTGGGCTGAGCATCAACGACTGGAGTTCAAATTTATGGTTAGATATTTCGCCTATAACTGGATAGAACCCTTTGAATCGAAAATAATAATTGTATGCAAACAGCGTAGATGTCTGATTCTATAAGTGCCACGGTCCAAGGTAATCGTCTAAACAGTCAAGGGTAATTTTTCTATATGACCGTACATGGCGTGTTCACGGTCGCCTTCCGTCCGTGCTTCTAATACTATAAACTTTGCCCACCGCGCAATGCTGGGCCTCTGTAAAACGTTACGAAAAAAAGCAAGGCAAAATTTGAATATGCGATTCGCCTTTGCCATTAGAAGTCCCTTTTCAAACTATTTAAAGAGTTGGATATGAGTGAACAATCTCTCTTGCCTACGATGCCACATGTTATGCAAATTTATGGAAATCAGATTTTTTCTAAAGATATACCGTGATTTTTTTAAACAATCGATATAGGAAAAAAAAACCTGGAGAAACTTGACGCATGTCATACCGCACGAAAAAATGAAAGTAAAAGCTCGCAACTCTTCCATTCCGCATCAGATGTGAAAGGGAAAGAACACGCCGAAAGAAAGTCAGGTAAAAGTAGGAAAGAAGAAAACAATCGAATGTTTTTAATTCGATTATCTTTGGCTTCCCTACAATTTTCACGATGTGACAAGAAACATTTTTTTTTTTTAGATGACTATCAACATTCTTGACCATTTGTTTTGCACCGTGATACATTTTTGCCGGGAGAGTTTCGACCTCATTCGTCGGGAATTCGTTGTCCCGCAACTGAGCCGACTCTTCACGTCATCCTTTTTTTTCTTTAAAATGTTTTAGATCACGTAGTAAGTTTAGCAACCCGACGTTGCACAAAACATTCGACAGATGAAAAGCTCTTTCGAAATGCGTACAAAGTTATACGATCTAATCCTCCTATGCACTTTTCCTTTCTAAAGTGAAACATAACGTTAAAAAAAACCATCTTATGAAATCATATCTACTACAATTGGCCAATAACTTTCGCTTAAAGTGTGCATCCCTTCATTTTTTTTTAATCTTTCCTGCTTTAGTCGGAGCATGCTGTCAAAATTGTTAAATAGCTCTTGTTATGTTGTTAGCCCTGAAGGACAACGGTTATTCGTTTAACGGTGTGGGTGCGTGCATTGGGAATGTTAAACCCAAAATTTCAAGGTGAAGGAAACAACGGAGTTATTGATTTTCGGTGACAGGAGGGTGACCTTGAAATCGATTATGAATCACCTGTGAAAAGAAAAGGACTTGCCGGTAAATCGGAGTTCTGGTTATTCTGGTTTCAGCTGAGAAGAACAGGAAGAACCAAAGTCGTTTGTCCTGGGATATTTACGACCAGTTGAAACAGCTCGAACTTATCCGGTTTAAATGAATGCGTCTTGTTTTTGGACACATTTTCCGCGATTACGACAATCGCGGGTTTTGTATTCGAAGACCTTGGCAAAAGATGCAATCTCTGAAAGTCTTTGTTCATCGTGGACTATGCGTTCGCCATGCGTAATGTTGTTGACCATAAACACTGGGCTATAATGCAGTCGTAATATTTGAGGTAATAAAGATCGAAAACGCGGAACTCTCATCGGTTAAGCCATCTCGTAATTTGATTTTCACCTTGACTATCAGTTATGAGACCCTGTGCGAAACAAGGAAATTCAACTATTTCGACTTACCGGACATTCCTTTATTAGTTAGCTGGTCTGACAATGTATGCATTAAAGATTAGAGGGATTTTTTATTGAGAAAAACGGGGAAGAAAATCTTTTGTCAGGGCAAATAATTAAGTGCCATCTCATTCAAGATTAACAACGCTCATTTAAGACAAACCTGCTTCCAAATGCATACCCTACGTGACCATTGATTCTATCCTCTTTCATTCAAAAGAAAGTACTTTCTCTTTCCACGAGAAACTGGCAGAGAAGTGAATCCATTAAGCAACACATGAAACGTGTGTAGAGCAAAAAGAATGTCATTTCATCGAAAGTAAAAAATGCTGTCCGGATGAACAGCACCGTGACCCCAAAGAAAATGGTCATGTTCGATTGTGGCTTTCGTAAAGCATTCCGCCCATTTCTTTTACGAAATCTAGTCGGGAAAATAAAATAGCAATTTATAATTAATTATGTTATTCCACTATTGTGCATATATTAGACACACGAAAAGACGATCCAGCGCCTGACACTGGGCCCTGCAATTTTCTTTTGAAGGGGAAAGTGGGAAAAAGT